>NC_134354.1:787791720-787796720 GCF_048569485.1 Anomaloglossus baeobatrachus | reverse complement strand
CCCCTCCTCACAATGTCCCATGCATGCTGCCCCCTCCTCACAATGTCCCATGCATGCTGCCCACTCCTCACAATGTCCCATGCATGCTGCCCCCTCCTCACAATGTCCCATTCATGCTGCCCCCTCCTCACATTGTCCCATGCATGCTGCCCCCTCCTCACAATGTCCCATGCATGCTGCCCCCTCCTCACAGTGTCCCATGCATGATGCCCCCTCCTCACAATGTCCCATGCATGCTGCCCCCTCCTCACAATGTCCCATTCATGCTGCCCCCTCCTCACAATGTCCCATGCATGCTGCCCCCTCCTCACAATGTCCCATGCATGCTGCCCCCTCCTCACAATGTCCCATGCATGCTGCCCCCTCCTCACAATGTCCCATGCATGCTGCCCCCTCCTCACAATGTCCCATGCATGCTGCCCCCTCCTCACAGTGTCACATGCATGCTGCCCCCTCCTCACAATGTCCCATGCATGCTGCTCCCTCCTCACAATGTCCCATTCATGCTGCCCCCTCCTCACAATGTCCCATGCATGCTGCTCCCTCCTCACAATGTCCCATTCATGCTGCTCCCTCTTCACAATGTCCCATGCATGCTGCCCCCTCCTCACAGTGTCCCATGCGTGCTGCCCCCTCCTTACAATGTCCCATGCATGCTGCCCCCTCCTCACAGTGTCCCATGCATGCTGCCCCCTCCTCACAATGTCCCATTCATGCTGCCCCCTCCTCACAATGTCCCATGCATGCTGCCCCCTCCTCACAATGTCCCATGCATGCTGCCCTTTCCTCACAATGTCCCATGCATGCTGCCCTCTCCTCACAATGTCCCATGCATGCTGCCCCCTCCTCACAGTGTCCCATGCATGCTGCCCCCTCCTCACAGTGTCCCATGCATGCTGCCCTCTCCTCACAATGTCCCATGCATGCTGCCCCCTTCTCACAGTGTCCCATGAATGCTGCCCCCTCCTCACAGTGTCCCATGCATGCTGCCCCCTCCTCACAATGTCCCATGCATGCTGCCCCCTCCTCACAATGTCCCATGCATGCTGCCCCCTCCTCACAGTGTCTCATGCACGCTGCCCCCTCCTCACAGTGTCCCATGCATGCTGCCCCCTCCTCACAGTGTCCCATGCATGCTGCCCTCTCCTCACAATGTCCCATGCATGCTGCCCCCTCCTCACAATGTCCCATGCATGCTGCCCCCTCCTCACAGTGTCCCATGCATGCTGCCCCCTCCTCAGTGTCTCATGCATGCTGCCCCCTCCTCACAATGTCCCATTCATGCTGCCCCCTCCTCACAATGTCCCATGCATGCTGTCCCCTCCTCACAATGTCCCATTCATGCTGCTCCTTCCTCACAATGTCCCATGCATGCTGCCCCCTCTTCACAGTGTCCCATGCATGCTGCCCCCTCCTCACAATGTCCCATGCATGCTGCCCCCTCCTCAAAATGTCCCATGCGTGCTGCCCCCTCCTTACAATGTCCCATGCATGCTGCCCCCTCCTCACAATGTCCCATTCATGCTGCCCCCTCCTCACAATGTCCCATGCGTGCTGCCCCCTCCTTACAATGTCCCATGCATGCTGCCCCCTCCTCACAATGTCCCATGCATGCTGCCCCCTCCTCACAATGTCCCATGCATGCTGCCCCCTCCTCACAATGTCCCATGCATGCTGACCCCTCCTCACAGTGTCCCATGCATGCTGCTCCCTCCTCACAATGTCCCATTCATGCTGCCCCCTCCTCACAATGTCCCATGCATGCTGCCCCCTCCTCACAATGTCCCATGCATGCTGCCCCCTCCTCACAATGTCCCATGCATGCTGCCCCCTCCTCACAATGTCCCATGCATGCTGCCCCCTCCTCACAGTGTCCCATGCATGCTGCCCCTCCTCACAATGTCCCATGCATGCTGCCCCCTCCTCACAATGTCCCATGCATGCTGCCCCCTCCTCACAATGTCCCATGCATGCTGCCTCTTCCTCACAATGTCCCATGCTTTCTGCCCTCTCCTCACAATGTCCCATGCATGCTGCCCTCTCCTCACAGTGTCCCATGCATGCTGCCCCCTCCTCACAGTGTCCCATGCATGCTGCCCTCTCCTCACAATGTCTTATGCATGCTGCCCCCTTCTCACAGTGTCCCATGAATGTTGCCCCCTCCTCACAGTGTCCCATGCATGCTGCCCCCTCCTCACAATGTCCCATGCATGCTGCCCCCTCCTCACAATGTCCCATGCATGCTGCCCCCTCCTCACAGTGTCCCATGCATGCTGCCCCCTCCTCACAGTGTCCCATGCATGCTGCCCCCTCCTCACAATGTCCCATGCATGCTGCCCCCTCCTCACAATGTCCCATGCATGCTGCCCCCTCCTCACAATGTCCCATGCATGCTGCCCCCTCCTCACAATGTCCCATGCATGCTGCCCCCTCCTCACAATGTCCCATGCATGCTGCCCCCTCCTCACAATGTCCCATGCATGCTGCCCCCTCCTCACAATGTCCCATGCATGCTGCCCCCTCCTCACAATGTCCCATGCATTCTGCCCCCTCCTCACAATGTCCCATGCATGCTGCCCCCTCCTCACAATGTCCCATGCATGCTGCCCCCTCCTCACAATGTCCCATGCATGCTGCCCCCTCCTCACATGGTCCCATGCATGCTGCCCCCTCCTCACAATGTCCCATGCATGCTGCCCCCTCCTCACAGTGTCCCATGCATGCTGCTCCCTCCTCACAATGTCCCATTCATGCTGCCCCCTCCTCACAATGTCCCATGCATGCTGCCCCCTCCTCACAATGCCCCATGCATGCTGCCCCCTCCTCACAATGTCCCATATATGCTGCCCCCTCCTCACAATGTCCCATGCATGCTGCCCCCTCCTCACAATGTCCCATGCATGCTGCCCCCTCCTCACAGTGTCCCATGCATGCTGCCCCTCCTCACAATGTCCCATGCATGCTGCCCCCTCCTCACAATGTCCCATGCATGCTGCCCCCTCCTCACAATGTCCCAGGCATGCTGCCCCCTCCTCACAATGTCCCATGCATGCTGCCCTCTCCTCACAATGTCCCATGCATGCTGCCCCCTCCTCACAGTGTCCCATGCATGCTGCCCCCTCCTCACAGTGTCCCATGCATGCTGCCCCCTCCTCACAGTGTCCCATGCATGCTGCCCTCTCCTCACAATGTCCCATGCATGCTGCCCCCTCCTCACAGTGTCCCATGCATGCTGCCTCCTCCTCACAGTGTCCCATGCATGCTGCCCCCTCCTCACAATGTCCCATGCATGCTGCCCCCTCCTCACAGTGTCCCATGCATGCTTCCCCCTCCTCACAGTGTCTCATGCACGCTGCCCCCTCCTCACAGTGTCCCATGCATGCTGCCCCCTCCTCACAGTGTCCCATGCATGCTGCCCCCTCCTCACAATGTCCCATGCATGCTGCCCCCTCCTCACAATGTCCCATGCATGCTGCCCCCTCCTCACAATGTCCCATGCATGCTTTCCCCTCCTCACAATGTCTTATGCATGCTGCCCCCTCCTCACAATGTCCCATGCATGCTGCCCCCTCCTCACAGTTACCCATGCATGCTGCCCCCTTCTCACAGTGTCCCATGCATGCTGCCCCCTCCTCACAGTGTCCCATGCATGCTGCCCCCTCCTCACAGTGTCCCATGCATGCTGCCCCCTCCTCACAATGTCCCATGCATGCTGCCCCCTCCTCACAGTTACCCATGCATGCTGCCCCCTCCTCACAGTGTCCCATGCATGCTGCCCCCTCCTCACAGTGTCCCATGCATGCTGCTCCTTTCCATGAGCTCCTAATGCTGCCTTCCTCTTTTCCATAATGACACCTCCATGCTGCCCCATTCATCATACTAAGACCACCACACTAACGCTTATGCTGAGACCCCCCCACACACACACACTACCCCACTCTTGATATTGACTCCCCTACATTGCTCCACTCCATACTGAGCCCACACATGCTGCCCCTTCTCCATAATGAGCTCCCAATGCTGCCCCCCTTTCATTCTGAGTCCTTACACTCCCCCCCATCGATTTTGTCATTGCACTATCCCTCAACCCTTGTCCTCTGTCTCTAGCATTGGCCCCTCTCTCCCATTCCCCCAGCAGCAGCCTCTCTCCCCCAGCAACAACCTCTCTCCCCCCAGTGTCCCCCAGCATCAGCCTCTCTCCCCCCAGCCTCCCCCAGAATCAGCCTCTCTTCCCCAGCTTCCCCCAGCATCAGCCTCTCTTCCCCAGCTTCCCCCAGCATCAGCCTCTCTCCCCCAGCCTCCCCCAGCATCAGCCTCTCTGAACCAAGCATCAGCCTCTCTGACCCCAGCATCAGCATCTCTTCTCCCAGCCTCCCCCAGCATCAGCCTCTCTCCTCCCAGCCTCCCCCAGCATCAGCCTCCCCCAGCATCAGCCTCCCCCCTCCCAGCCTCTCCCAGCATCAGCCTCCCCCAGATTCAGCCTCTCTCCTCCCAGCCTCCCCCAGCATCAGCCTCCCCCAGCATCAGCCTCTCTTCTCCCAGCCTCCCCCAGCATCAGCCTCTCTCCTCCCAGCCTCCCCCAGCATCAGCCTCCCCCAGCATCAGTCTCCCTGCTCCCAGTCTCCCTCAGCATCAGCCTCCCAGCCTCCCCCAGCATCAGCCTCCCCCCTCCTAGCCTCCCCCAGCATCAGCCTCTCTCCTCCCAGCCTCCCCCAGCATCAGCCTCCCTCAGCATCAGCCTCCCTCCACCCAGCCTCCCCTAGCATCAGCCTCCCTCATCCCAGCCTCCCCCAGCATCAGCCTCCCTCCTCCCAGCCTCCCTTAGCATCAGCCTCCCTCCTCCCAGCCTCCCCCAGCATCAGCTTCTCTCCTCCCAGCCTCCCCCAGTATCAGCCTCCCTCAGCATCAGCCTCGCTCCTCCCAGCCTCCCCCAGCATCAGCCTCCTCCCTCCTAGCCTCCCCAAGCATCAGCCTCCCCCCAGCATAAGACTCCCCCAGCA
>NC_134354.1:787766720-787786720 GCF_048569485.1 Anomaloglossus baeobatrachus | reverse complement strand
GGCATTCTTTTATTGAGGATTTTCCTCCCTCTGCCGGTAATACGGATACTTCCATTAATGCCAGCTATAGTTTATCTATACTGGACTGGAGAGGTGTTGTGATCCAGACTTAGTGGGGGTTGTTGTGCATTATTGCTGTAAGTGGATGTAGTGTTAACCCTTGTTGTCCTTTTGTTTCTACCTTCCTGCTCTTGCTTTTCTCCTTAGTCTCTTACTGTTGTTCCTGTGAGTTTGCAGGGTGTCAAAGTTTTGGTTTTTCCCTATCTGTCTTAATATGTGTTTTCCTCACATTCCTGCTTCTTCCTTACCTGAGGGGTAACAGATTAGACCTGGTCAGGAGGACAGTAAGGCACAGGACTCCGGCATCACCACCTTCAGGGGTAATCCAGAGATCCGGGATAGCCTGGGGTCCCCTAGCGTGAGGGACAGTATAGAAGCCCCTGTCCCTCGCTATCCTGCACCTCACTCGTGACCCCTCTACCCACGTTCTCTCTTATATGACCTCTTATTCGGAATCTTCCCTTCTCGTTGTTTCGCCCTTTGTTTTCTGGGTGCAGCCTCACACCCCGCATTGGCCCCGGTATTGTGGCTCCGAGGGTTCGGAGCAGTATTTGCGCACTTCTGGGTGTGTGTGCTCAGGTGGATCTGGGTGTGTGTAATAACGCACTGGCATCTAATGCAGGAAGGATCTTATAATGAGCAAATATTATCTGCAACCACAAGACACTTACAGCCCCACGCCCCGAACCAGGACGCCACGCTATGTGCCAGACACGAGACGTCCACCATTGTGTCACCGATTATAGCCAAGAGGCATGTCTGTGCAGAGGAAAGTGACCATGTCCGCTGCCATACTGGCTGCACCCAACCTTCCAACAGCTCTGAAAGGCAAACCTGCTCTGTGCTACAATAACCAGCTTCCCTGATTGTGTACATTTGTTATTATGTAATATTCATATGCTCCAGAGCTGCACTCACTATTCTGCTGGCGCAGTCACTGTGTACATACATTACTGATCCTGAGTTACCTCCTGTATTATACTCCAGAGCTGCACTCACTATTCTGCTGGTGCAGTCACTGTGTACATACATTACTGATCCTGAGTTACCTCCTGTATTATACTCCAGAGCTGCACTCACTATTCTGCTGGTGCAGTCACTGTGTATGTGACGCCCTGGGCAAGCCAGGGGTCACAGGTCACAACACAACACGCACCCCACATTCCCTGCAGGTTCACCGAGGTCAAAACTAAAATCCTTGTTGCCTTCCTCCAGGGGCTGGTGTCCACACCAGGGGGTGGGCCAGGCGGTTGGCTCCGCCCACCGAGGAGTTCACAGCTCTGGAGGCGGGAAAACCAGGCAGTTGAGTCTAGTGAAGAGTTGAGAGTAGAAGGAAGTGGAAAAGGAGCAAGTGACAGTAGTGGAAGTGACAAGAGAAAAGTGACAGCAAGAAGCCTGAAGTTAGTCCGGGTGTGTGCCCCGGACTGAGACAGCAAGGTTGACAGACGGCGGTGACCGTCTGCAGGAGAGATTGCTCGGAGGTTGCCGAAAGGACCGTGGACGGGTGGTGACCCGGCGGTACCGGAGCGGTATACAAAGAACAGTCAGCACCAGGGCAGGGGCCTTTCGGATCCCGGCAAGGCTAGGAGTCGCCATAATTTGCCAAATCCGTCAGTGAAGGGGACGACTGTCTCCCAACAACCAAGTCCCGTTTGAAGGCAACAGTCCGACCGTTAAGGGGAGACACCGCCACCGCCAGGGCACCAGTTTCCCAGGGCCAGCGCCTGCGGGCAAGAGAACGGGCTCCTCCGGCTCATATCCAAGCTGGGGAGCGGGTTACCGGTGGGAACCCATCGCTACCAACAGACTACACATAGGTACAGGGAAGAGACCGTCACCGTCAACTGCAGGGAACATCAGCACCGTGGCCGTCCGAGGGACCCGTCCAACCAGCCGTTTGTTTACCGAGAACTGTGTCGTGTTTACTGGCTGAGTGAGTACCTCCGTGCCGTGCGGCACAGCGCTGCCCTTGCGCCCCTGCACCTCCACAGGCCCCATAACCCGCCTGTCCACCATCCCAACCCCATCACTGGGCCCCTGGACCACCAATCCCCTACCCACGGAGGGGCAAATCAACAACTGGCTGCTCCATACCACCGTTCCCGGGATCCCCAGCCAGAGCAGCGGTGGTGTCCACCTAATCACCACAACCGTGGGTGGCGTCACGGACAATAAACAATCCCCACAACCAAACCCCTTTCACTCACGGGCGAGGAGCGCCGCTAGAGTCCCCGGGATCTGGCCCATCGCTCGAGCCACCGAGCAGCAGCAGGCCGCGGCAGCAGCGGCAGCCGGACCCGAGCAGTGGGGGGGAGAGCGCGGTGTCCCCTCCTCCGCCACGAACAGGATCTTAACGCTCTGCCGTCTGGTAGAGGTGCGCCTTGTTACCGCCGGAGGTGTCCGGCCAGGAAATTTCATAAGCCGCCATCTTTGGCGCGAAGAGTTCCCACTCGAGCGTCTTCTCGAGTAGCAGAGGCACGAAGGCCAAAACCCCGCCCCGATAGAGGAGGGGCCGGAAAGAAGCTAAGGGAGACGGAATGGCGGCTGGACGCATGTGAGTGTGGCGGTGCAAACAGAGACGCTGAGACCCCACGATCCGCCGACCCTTGCAAAGAATGTCCGCCCCACCTAGCTACGCGGAGGCTACCGAGCCGGTGCCCGGGACAGCGGCATGGCTGAGGGCCCGAACGGCAGGGATCTGCCGACACTACCGGAGCCAGATCTGCAGGCTGATGGAACAGTGGACCGCGGAGGTGGAGGATGCAGCTGCAGTTGCACGAGTGTATGGAATGGAGGCCATGATGGAGGAGCTGGTGAGTGACCCACGCCCCTGTGTCCCCGATGGACCGGCCGCTGCGGCTGAGGGACCCGGTCTACCCCTGACCCCCACGCCACCTCCGTCCTCCTTGCCCGTGCACCGCACTGCGCCTGGCCCGTTGGGCGTACACCCCTTCGTGACCGTGGCCGAGAGGGTAGCAAGCCTGGAGGCTACAGCAGCTGGCGGCAACCTGCCTAGCGCAGGGACGGACGATAGTGACTCCGGGCCTGACACCGAGCCCGTGTCGGAAGAAGATGAAGGAGTCGTCGCTCTGCATGGCATGGAGGCCACATATATCCCCCGGAGTGGGAACAACGGGTATCGGGCGGCCCTTCCTCGCCGTGCTTGTTATGCACTGGAGGGGCTGGTGCCCGTGTTCTTCCACCCAGAGCCGGGTGAGGAGGACGAAAGTGCACAGTGATGGCAGCGGAGCACCGTTGCACCGTCCCCGTTGGGACCAAAATCTGAGTTTATGTTTGAAAAAGTTTGAAAGTTTGCAAATGAAAATTATGAAAAAGATTAACCGAAGTTAACCTGATTGTCTACCGTGATTGGGAAAACCGGCCGTTGCCGGCACCGTTGTCCCCGTGGGGACCGTTTAAAAAGTTGCATGAGGAACTGCTCATGGACAAGCCCGTGAACTTGCAGGGCAACCACAAACGTTAGTGGCATGTAAATAAGTTATGTTACCGGTACCGTTTCCGCAGTTGCCGCCTCCGGAGAGGCAGGTTGGAGGGAGGGCCCGCAGTAGAGCCGGCTGGGGCCCAGCCACCACAGGAACCGGTGGCTACCCTCTGGAGGGGAAGGACAGATCCCGCTCGGGTGACTTGGTGCAGGACTGGGGTCAAGGGGTGCTGCCTGGGCTTTAGGGGCAGCATCAGGGCCAGGTTGCTTGGGTGGGAGAGAGCGGTAACCGTTAACCGTTTATTACCGTAACGTTTAAATAAGAGTACCTCCCGATGTGGGAAGATGTTATTTTAATTGTAAATATGTTACCGTTTTCTATTTTTCAGAAAAACAAAAAGGAAAATAAAACCGGTGTTGGATTGGCAGCCCGAGGACGGTCTGCGTTTTGCTAAGGGGGAATGTGACGCCCTGGGCAAGCCAGGGGTCACAGGTCACAACACAACACGCACCCCACATTCCCTGCAGGTACACCGAGGTCAAAACTAAAATCCTTGTTGCCTTCCTCCAGGGGCTGGTGTCCACACCAGGGGGTGGGCCAGGCGGTTGGCTCCGCCCACCGAGGAGTTCACAGCTCTGGAGGCGGGAAAACCAGGCAGTTGAGTCTAGTGAAGAGTTGAGAGTAGAAGGAAGTGGAAAAGGAGCAAGTGACAGTAGTGGAAGTGACAAGAGAAAAGTGACAGCAAGAAGCCTGAAGTTGGTCCGGGTGTGTGCCCCGGACTGAGACAGCAAGGTTGACAGACGGCGGTGACCGTCTGCAGGAGAGATTGCTCGGAGGTTGCCGAAAGGACCGTGGACGGGTGGTGACCCGGCGGTACCGGAGCGGTATACAAAGAACAGTCAGCACCAGGGCAGGGGCTTTTCGGATCCCGGCAAGGCTAGGAGTCGCCATAATTTGCTAAATCCGTCAGTGAAGGGGACGACTGTCTCCCAACAACCAAGTCCCGTTTGAAGGCAACAGTCCGACCGTTAAGGGGAGACACTGCCACCGCCAAGGCACCAGTTTCCCAGGGCCAGCGCCTGCGGGCAAGAGAAGGGGCTCCTCCGGCTCATATCCAAGCTGGGGAGCGGGTTACCGGTGGGAACCCATCGCTACCAACAGACTACACATAGGTGCAGGGAAGAGACCGTCACCGTCAACTGCAGGGAACATCAGCACCGTGGCCATCCGAGGGACCCGTCCAACCAACCGTTTGTTTACCGAGAACTGTGTCGTGTTTACTGGCTGAGTGAGTGTGATGGGGTGTACAGCAGAGCAAGGAGAGACAACAGGCCGAGGAACGATCCAACAGGTTTATTCACAAGAACACTGGAACAGCACACGATAAGTCCACGTAAAACAGATTCGGGGTGAGTACCTCCGTGCCGTGCGGCACAGCGCTGCCCTTGCGCCCCTGCACCTCTACAGGCCCCATAACTCGCCTGTCCACCATCCCAACCCCATCACTGGGCCCCGGGACCACCAATCCCCTACCCACGGAGGGGCAAATCAACAACTGGCTGCTCCATACCACCACTCCCGGGATCCCCAGCCAGAGGAGCGGTGGTGTCCACCTAATCACCACAACCGTGGGTGGCGTCACGGACAATAAACAATCCCCACAACCAAACCCCTTTCACTCACGGGCGAGGAGCGCTGCTAGAGTCCCCGGGATCCGGCCCATCGCTCGAGCCACCGAGCAGCAGCAGCAGGCCGCAGCAGCGGCAGCCGGACCCGAGCAGTGGGGGGGAGAGCGCAGCGTCCCCTCCTCCGCCCGCGACATGTACATACATTACATTACTGATCCTGAGTTACCTCCTGTATTATACTCCAGAGCTGCACTCACTATTCTGCTGGTGCAGTCACTGTGTACATACATTACATTACTGATCCTGAGTTACCTCCTGTATTATCCTCCAGAGCTGCACTCACTATTCTGCTGGAGCAGTCACTGTGTACATACATTACATTACTGATCCTGAGTTACCTCCTGTATTATAGTCCAGAGCTGCACTCACTATTCTGCTGGTGCAGTCACTGTGTACATACATTACTGATCCTGTATTATACTCCAGAGCTGCACTCACTGTTCTACTGGTGCAGTCACTGTGTACATACATTACATTACTGATCCTGAGTTACCTCCTGTATTATACTCCAGAGCTGCACTCACTATTCTGCTGGAGCAGTCACTGTGTACATACATTACATTACTGATCCTGAGTTACCTCCTGTATTATACTCCAGAGCTGCACTCACTATTCTGCTGGTGCAGTCACTGTGTACATACATTACATTACTGATCCTGAGTTACCTCCTGTATTATACTCCAGAGCTGCACTCATTGCTTTATCGTTGACCCTTTATGCGCTGTACATCCTGCGCTGTTGCAGATGGTTGTTGGCACTCGTCCGGTCGCACATAACGTCTCATCCCTCCATAGATAGAATACCGGGGTCCGAGCTATTTATGGGCACATTGCCTCCAGTGGTTTACACACAGCTGAGCCGGCAGCAGCCACTTGTTTACATCTCTTCGGGATTTGGGCTTTTCTGTATCATGTATTATGAAGGAATAAGGACCCGGAATCCTGAGAGTCCTGGATCCGCATGCGCTTATCTTGGCTGCATATTAAAATAAGAGGAACCACATGCGGCTTTTTTTTTTTTTAATGATTTAAATAAATAATTTTAAAAACAGAGTGCAGTCCCCCCCCATTTTTGATACCCAGCCATCATAAAGCCTGACAGCTGGGGGCTGGTATTCTCAGGCTGGGGAGACCCATGCTTATTGGGCCCCACCAGCCTAAAATTAGCAGCCTGCAACCGCCCAGGTTTGTCTCATTCATTAGCTGTGACAATCCCAAAACTTTAACTGCCTCTTCCCGATTGCCCTGGTTTAGTGGCAATTGGGGTAATAAGGGGTTAATCACAGCCTACAGTTGCCACTAAGCCCTATATTAGTAATGGGAGGCATCTACAAGACCCCCCTATTACTAATCTGTAAGTGAAAGTAAATAAACACAAACACCGAAAAAATTCTTTCTTTGAGATAAAATACAAAAAATAAATCCTCTTTCACCAATTTATTAACCCGAAAAACACCCAGGTCCAACGTAATCCACACAAGGTCCCACAATGATTTCAGCTCTGCTACATCTAAAGTGACAGCGAACAGGCACAGTATATGACCGCCTACTGTGAGCTTCAGGCAGAGACTAAGCTGAGTGGTGACATCTCTCAGGTTATTTGCAGTCACAGCTGGAGGTTCCCCCAGGCCTCCACCTGTGACCGCAGGTAACTTGACCTTATGTGACCTCAGAAAACTCAGTGATCTCACATCAGAGGAGTTCACTGAGTTCACAGATCTGCATCTCCTGGCAGAAATCTGTGAGTTTTTTTGCCAAGAGATTCAGATTTGATGATGAGATTTCAACATCATATTCCTGCACCCAATCTACACCTCCTGGCAAGAAAACACATCACTACAGAGGGGAGCGCTGGGGTAAGAAGAACCAAATTTATTGAGAGTTTCATATCCGTCAATATGTCGGTGCAGCTTTCATCGTCTGGCGGGAGTGGATCTGGTCACTGCTCCATATTATCACACCCTCATCATGAATTACTACTATTACAGGAAGGGAGGAAGGGCTTAAAGGGGCTGTCCAGTTTATGAACCGCTCCTGTACAGCTTTTTAGGGAATTCTGGGTAATTAGAGGGGTTTCTTTGTTTAGATTCTCTTGGTCATTGGAAACCGGTTATAATGAGCGTCATTCTCTCTTTGGAGAGGCTCTTCTGTCCTCTGAAGGATGCCCATGTAATTCATCATTTCTCCTGTGGTGGCGCTGCAGGGATGTTGACTACTTAATGCCAGGTTTCCTCACAGATCGCAGCTGATTCCTGGGAAATGGACTGATTAAAAGCTTATTAGAAAGCGCTTGTAAAAGGAGAAAAGAGTGCAGAACTTACAAGCTGGTTCCAGGCAGAGCTTGTAAGCGCCGCTCTGAAGCCAGATGTGACCACCTTCAGGTACAGACATTGTGATTCAGGTTCTCACCATGTTCAAGATCTCTGCTTGCTGTGAGTGAATTGGAATACTTTTTAGGATAAGTCAGGTAATATACAGTGTGTCCACCCATATCCTGTATACACCACACCTATATACAGTGTGTCCACCCATATCCTGTATACACCGCACCTATATACAGTGTGTCTACCCATATCCTGTATACACCGCACCTATATACAGCGTGTCCACCCATATCCTGTATACACCGCACCTATATACAGTGTGTCCACCCATATCCTGTATACACCGCACCTATATACAGTGTGTCCACCCATATCCTGTATACACCGCACCTATATACAGTGTGTCCACCCATCTCCTGTATACACCGCACCTATATACAGTGTGTCCACCCATATCCTGTATACACCGCACCTATATACAGTGTGTCCACCCATATCCTGTATACACCGCACCTATATACAGTGTGTCCACCCATATCCTGTATACACCGCACCTATATACAGTGTGTCCACCTATATCCTGTATACACCGCACCTATATACAGTGTGTCCACCCATATCCTGTATACACCGCACCTATATACAGTGTGTCCACCCATATCCTGTATACAGCGCACCTATATACAGTGTGTCCACCCATATCCTGTATACACCACACCTATATACAGTGTGTCCACCCATATCCTGTATACACCGCACCTATATACAGTGTGTCTACCCTTATCCTGTATACAGCGCACCTATATACAGCGTGTCCACCCATATCCTGTATACACCGCACCTATATACAGCGTGTCCACCCATATCCTGTATATACCGCACTTATATGCAGTGTGTTCACCCATATCCTGTATACACCGCACCTATATACAGTGTGTCCACCCATATCCTGTATACACTGCACCTATATACAGTGTGTCCACCCATATCCTGTATACACTGCACCTATATACAGTGTGTCCACCCCTATCCTGTATACACCGCACCTATATACAGCGTGTCCACCCATATCCTGTATACACCGCACCTATATACAGCGTGTCCACCCCTATCCTGTATACACCGCACCTATATACAGTGTGTCCACCCATATCCTGTATACACCGCACCTATATACAGTGTGTCCACCCATATCCTGTATACACTGCACCTATATACAGTGTGTCCACCCATATCCTGTATACACCGCACCTATATACAGTGTGTCCAGCCATATCCTGTATACACCACACCTATATACAGCGTGTCCACCCATATTCTGTATACACCGCACCTATATACAGTGTGTCCACCTATATCCTGTATACACCGCACCTATATACAGTGTGTCCACCCATATCCTGTATACACTGCACCTGTATACAGTGTGTCCACCCATATCCTGTATACACCGCACCTATATACAGTGTGTCCAGCCATATCCTGTATACACCACACCTATATACAGCGTGTCCACCCATATTCTGTATACACCGCACCTATATACAGTGTGTACACCCATATCCTGTATACACCGCACCTATATACAGTGTGTCCACCAATATCCTGTATACACCGCACCTATATACAGCGTGTCCACCCATATCCTGTATACACCGCACCTATATACAGCGTGTCCACCCATATCCTGTATACACCGCACCTATATACAGCGTGTCCACCCGTATCCTGTATACACCGCACCTATATACAGTGTGTCCACCCGTATCCTGTATACACCGCACCTATATACAGCGTGTCCACCCATATCCTGTATACACCGCACCTATATACAGTGTGTCCACCCATATCCTGTATACACCGCACCTATATACAGTGTGTCCACCCATATCCTGTATACACTACACCTATATACAGTGTGTCCACCCATATCCTGTATACACTGCACCTATATACAGTGTGTCCACCCATATCCTGTATACACTACACCTATATACAGTGTGTCCACCCATATCCTGTATACACCGCACCTCTATACAGTGTGTCCTCCCCTATCCTGTATACACCGCACCTATATACAGTGTGTCCACCCATATCCTGTATACACCGCACCTATATACAGTGTGTCCACCCATATCCTGTATACACCGCCCCTATATACAGTGTGTCCACCCATATCCTGTATACACCGCACCTATATACAGCGTGTCCACCCATATCCTGTATACACCGCCCCTATATACAGTGTGTCCACCCATATCCTGTATACACCGCACCTATATACAGTGTGTCCACCCATATCCTGTATACACCGCCCCTATATACAGTGTGTCCACCCATATCCTGTATACACTGCACCTATATACAGTGTGTCCACCCATGTCCTGTATACACCGCACCTATATACAGTGTGTCCACCCATATCCTGTATACACCGCACCTATATACAGTGTGTACACCCATATCCTGTATACACCGCACCTATATACAGTGTGTACACCCATATCCTGTATACACCGCACCTATATACAGTGTGTCCACCCATATCCTGTATACACCGCAGCTATATACAGTGTGTCCCCCCATATCCTGTATACACCGCACCTATATACAGTGTGTCCACCCATATCCTGTATACACCGCACCTATATACAGCGTGTCCACCCATATCCTGTATACACCGCACCTCTATACAGTGTGTACACCCATATCCTGTATACACCGCACCTATATACAGTGTGTCCACCCATATCCTGTATACACCGCACCTATATACAGTGTGTACACCCATATCCTGTATACACCGCACCTATATACAGTGTTTCCACCCATATCCTGTATACACCGCACCTATATACAGCGTGTCCACCCATATCCTGTATACACCGCACCTATATACAGCGTGTCCACCCGTATCCTGTATACACCGCACCTATATACAGTGTGTCCACCCATATCCTGTATACACCGCACCTATATACAGCGTGTCCACCCATATCCTGTATACACCGCACCTATATACAGTGTGTCCACCCATATCCTGTATACACCGCACCTATATACAGTGTGTCCACCCATATCCTGTATACACCGCACCTATATACAGTGTGTACACCCATATCCTGTATACACCGCACCTATATACAGTGTGTCCACCCATATCCTGTATACACCGCACCTATATACAGTGTGTACACCCATATCCTGTATACACTGCACCTATATACAGCGTGTCCACCCATATCCTGTATACACCGCACCTATATACAGTGTGTCCACCCATATCCTGTATACACCGCACCTATATACAGTGTGTCCACCCATATCCTGTATACACCGCACCTATATACAGTGTGTCCACCCATATCCTGTATACACCGCACCTATATACAGCGTGTCCACCCATATCCTGTATACACCGCACCTATATACAGTGTGTCCACCCATATCCTGTATACACCGCACCTATATACAGCGTGTCTCCCCATATCCTGTATACACCGCACCTATATACAGCGTGTCCACCCGTATCCTGTATACACCGCACCTATATACAGCGTGTTCACCATATCTTCAGTGATACATTGTAACGAGTCCATCAGCTGTGTAAGCGGCCGGGTTCCATCCTGTGTATTCTTATCATGGGCAGAGTATTGAGGATGAAGGGGTTAATGTGGAGCCGTTATAGTGTATGTCCTCACACGATGTCACCGTCTCGGCTCAGAATCCGAGGATCAGTCCTTGTCACAGATTTACGTGTCCGGACCTGCCCCGTGGGCTCCGCTGCTGATCCCCGTGCAGTGTACACAGCGCTGCACTGACAGAGAACAATATACCGTACGTGCCGCCATCAGCACAAACCAGAGCTCCGCACCCATGTGTGAGCGGACAGAGGCGAAACCGAAATAAGTCACAGCGTGGCCAAAGCCGACACCAGAAGATCCACACGAAGCCGCACCGTCCACATCAACCATGCGCAGCACAGTCATGAGTTAGGCTATGTGCGCACCCGGCAGTTTAGTGCCGTCACTGAAAATTGCACCCTCTGCCTGAAAAACGCACCCTCTGCCAGAGAAACTCACCCTCAGAAAAGCCATCCAAAAAAAGCATGTTTTTTGTGCGTTTTTGTCCCATGCGTTTTTTAGTATATATTGATGGGCGGACTCACAGATACCCGGGGTCGATGGATCTAACCAGGTTTAAAAACAAAAAAAAAACGGTTCTGGCCCAGAATTGATCCCAGGTATCTGCCCGGATGCCGGTCCCCATATACAGTGGGGGAAAAAAGTGTTTATTCAGCCCCCAATTGTTCAAGTTCTCCCACATATAAAGGTGAGAGTTGCATACCTCCCAACCGTCCCGGATACAGCGGGACAGTCCCTCTTCTGAGCCTTTGATCCCGGGTCCCGCCCGTGAGGCTGTTTATCCCGGCTCCACCCACTGTAGCCCCGCCTCGCTGTTTCTCCCTTCTACTATTCATTACAGAGCCGAGCGCGCACCTACTCCTGTGACTGCTGCTGAGGTATGAATCACCCCCTGCAGCAGAGCGACCCCCTCCTGCAGCAGAGCGACCCCCCCCTGCAGCAGAGCGACCCCCCCCTGCAGCAGAGCGACCCCCCCCTGCAGCAGAGCGACCCCCCCCTGCAGCAGAGCGACCCCCCCCTGCAGCAGAGCCCCCCCCCCCCTGCACCAGAGCCGACCCCCCCAGTCCCGGAGCCTGCGTTTCTCTGCAGCTGTTCTCTGATTCCCCGTGTGCGGCTTCTCACTGCTGCAGACACGCGGGGAGTCAGGACGCTGAGGAGACCGTGCAATCAGCACTTCTCTCTCCTGCAGATAGCAGTGACAATAACCTATGCAGAGTGACATCTGCAGGCTTCTATTAGCTTACCGATCAGTGGTCTCCTGCCTGTGGAGCAGAGCTGCTGGGTCCTAGCTTCCCAACAGCTTCAGCTCTGCTTTATTCTGGCTGCCCTACCAGTTAAAGGGAACCTGTCAGCAGAAATTTCACAATGAAAGTAATAGATTCCCCTCCGCAGCTCCTGGGCTGCTTCTAGAAAGGTTCCTGTTGTTATTGTGCCCCCTTTGAGACCTACAAAAATACTTTATGAAGTCTTACCTTTTTGTATGCAAATGTGTTTTTATGGTCACGGGGGCGGGCTGTCTGGCGTCCGTTATTCCCCCTCCTGCCGCTTTACGCAGTCCCCCATTGCTCATTTACATACACAAGGACGCCTTCCTCATGTAACTGTCCTCCCGAAGTTTTGCGCATGTGAACGCTTTTTCAGGTGATTGCGCAGGCACGAGATTATGGGCGGCGCTGTGATTGTCATCAGCAGCGTTAACCAAGTACCCGCCCATAATCTCGTGCCCGCACTTTTCCCTCTGACTCCACCGTTATGCGCAAGTGCTGGCCATATGAACCATGTTACCTATTACTGCTTGCACGAGATTATGGGCGGGTACTTGGATGACTTTGCTGATGACAATCACAGCGCCGCCCATAATCTCGCGCCCATGGTAATAGGTAACGTGGTTCATATGGCCAGTGCTTGCGCATAACGGTGGAGGCAGAGTGAGAAGCGCGGGCACGAGATTATGGGCAGGTACTTGGATGACGCTGCTGATGACAATCACAGCGCCGCCCATAATCTCGCGCCCATGGTAATAGGTAACGTGGTTCATATGGACAGTGCTTGCGCATAACGGTGGAGGCAGAGTGAGAAGCGCGGGCACGAGATTATGGGCGGGTACTTGGATGACGCTGCTGATGACAATCACAGCGCCGCCCATAATCTCGCGCCCATGGTAATAGGTAACGTGGTTCATATGGCCAGTGCTTGCGCATAACGGTGGAGGCAGAGTGAGAAGCGCGGGCACGAGATTATGGGCGGGTACTTGGATGACGCTGCTGATGACAATCACAGCGCCGCCCATAATCTCGCGCCCATGGTAATAGGTAACGTGGTTCATATGGACAGTGCTTGCGCATAACGGTGGAGGCAGAGTGAGAAGCGCGGGCACGAGATTATGGGCGGGTACTTGGATGACGCTGCTGATGACAATCACAGCGCCGCCCATAATCTCGCGCACATGGTAATAGGTAACATGGTTCATATGGCCAGTGCTTGCGCATAACGGTGGAGGCAGAGTGAGAAGCGCGGGCACGAGATTATGGGCGGGTACTTGGATGACGCTGCTGATGACAATCACAGCGCCGCCCATAATCTCGCGCACATGGTAATAGGTAACATGGTTCATATGGCCAGTGCTTGCGCATAACGGTGGAGGCAGAGTGAGAAGCGCGGGCACGAGATTATGGGCAGGTACTTGGATGACGCTGCTGATGACAATCACAGCGCCGCCCATAATCTCGCGCCTGCGCAATCACCTCAAAAGCGTTCACACTTTGCACAGTGCTTACTCCCGCGAGAGTGGCACTGGGCATGCACAAAACTTCAGGGGGACAGTTACATGAGGAAGGCGTCCTCATGTATGGAAATGAGCAATGGGGGACGGCGTACAACGGCAGGAGGGGGAATAACGGACGCCAGGCAGCCCGCCCCCGTGACCATAAAAACAGATTTGCATACAAAAAGGTAAGACTTCATAAAGTATTATTTTAGGTCTCAAAGGGGGCACAATAGCAACAGGAACCTTTCCAGAATGCAGCCCAGGAGCTGCAGAGGGGAATCTTTGATTTTTTTTGCTAAATTTCTGGTGACAGGTTCCCTTTAAAGGGAACCTATCAGGTGCAATCTGCACTCAGAGCCAGGAGCAGTTCTGGGTGTATATTGCTATTCCCTGCCTAACTGTCCCTGTATACACTAGCATAGATAAAGGCATCTATAGAAAAAGTATTTTTAAAGAGCTTATATCTTATGCTAATTAGCGCGGGGACTAGTCCCAAGGGCGTTACTTCACTTGGCTAGTCGGCTCATATAGCGTGTTAGTACTCACACAGGGGCGTAATAACATGCTAACATGCTATGCGAGCCGACTAGCCAAGTGAAGTAACGCCCTTGTGACTAGTCCCCGCGCTCATTAGCATAAGATATAAGATCTTTAAAAATATTTGTTCTTGATCTCTTTATCTATGCTAGTGTATACAGGGACGGTTAGGCAGGGATTAGCAATATACACCCAGAACTGCTCCTGGCTCTGAGTGCATATTGCACCTGATAGGTTCCCTTTAAAGGGAACCTGTCACCAGATTTGGGGCCTATAAGCTGCGGCCACCACCAGCGGGATCTTATGTACACATTCTAACATGCTGCATACCTCCCAACCGTCCCGGATACAGCGGGACTTTCACGCTTTACGTTGTTTGTCCCGTTGCCACGGGCGGGACGGCCGGCTCCCGGGCTCCGCCCACCCACTCTCTCTCCGCCTCCCTGCTTTTCCCTCCTACCATCCTAGTAGACGTGGCATAGAGAGGAGCGCTGCCTGTGCTGCTGCTGGTACAGTAAACTAATCTCCCCAGCGCTGATTTCCCTCCCTCCCCCCTCACCCCCTGCCGCCTGTCTGTGCGGGCGCCCCCCTGCCGCCTGTCTGTGCGGGCGCCCCCCTGCCGCCTGTCTGTGCGGGCGCCCCCCTGCCGCCTGTCTGTGCGGGCGCCCCCCTGCCGCCTGTCTGTGCGGGCGCCCCCCTGCCGCCTGTCTGTGCGGGCGCCCCCCTGCCGCCTGTCTGTGCGGGCGCCCCCCCGCCGCCTGTCTGTGCGGGCGCCCCCCCCGCCGCCTGTCTGTGCGGGCGCCCCCCTGCCGCCTGTCTGTGCGGGCTCCCCCCTGCCGCCTGTCTGTGCGGGCGCCCCCCTGCCGCCTGTCTGTGCGGGCGCCCCCCTGCCGCCTGTCTGTGCGGGCGCCCCCCTGCCGCCTGTCTGTGCGGGCGGCCCGCCGCCTCATTGTGCGGGCGGCCGGCCGCCTCTCTCTGCGGGCGGCCGGCCGCCTCTCTGTGCGGGCGGCCCGCCGCCTGTCTGTGAAGGCGGCCGGCCGCCTGTCTGTGAAGGCGACCGGCCGCCTCACTGTGGCTGCCTGCGTGTCCGTGCTGGAGGCCCGCCGGCTGCCTGCGTGTCCGTGCTGGAGGCCCGCCGGCTGCCTGCGTGTCCGTGCTGGAGGCCCGCCGGCTGCCTGCGTGTCCGTGCTGGAGGCCCGCCGGCTGCCTGCGTGTTTGTGCTGAATGGGTGTGGATGGGGAGTGGATATGGGCGTGACTGTGAAATGGGTGTGGTTAGGGGGCGTGGCCTAGAAATTTGCCGCGGCGTGGAGTTGCCTGTAAGTGACATCAGAGGTGACCACAACTAAGAGAGACACAATGAGAAAACAAATCCAGAAATCACCGCGTCTTATTTGGCAACTTTTTTTTTGCAAATTTGTGAAGATGTAATTTACCCTCTCACTGTATATGCTGTACAGATTCCTATTTCAAGCTGGGTTCATTGTCTTATTTGAACTACTTCTGTGTACATTTCTATTGTTGTAGGTAATCACCCCCTAAAATGCAAGGTTGTATCCTCTTGAGGCACTTCCATCCCTGGGAGTAGGGGGAGGTGGGCCTAGAGTCCAACTAGTGTAAACTCTGCTTACCTGGGAGATTCAGGCAGAGTGAGCTGAAACTTGAAGGGAGCAGGAGCTCCAGCCTGTGTGGCTGTGGACACGGACGGAGCTAGGCCTTTGTGGCGGCCCGTGGGATTGTGTGGAACTCTTTGGACTACTGTAAGGACGATTGCTTTGTAATCCGGCCCGAGGATTGTCGGGAAGGGCCCCCAAATCTGTTTTACGTGGACTTATCGTGTGCTGTTCCAGTGTTCTTGTGAATAAACCTGTTGGATCGTTCCTCGGCCTGTTGTCTCTCCTTGCTCTGCTGTACACCCCGTCACAAAATTATGGTGGAAAATAAGTATTAAGTCATCTAAAAACATGCAGGATTTCTGGCACTCATAGACCTGTAACTTCTTCTGTAAGAGGCTCCTCTGTCCTCCACTCATTACCTGTAGTAATGGCCCCTGTATAAACTTGTTATCACTATAAAAGACTCCTGTCCACAACCTCAAACAGTCACACTCCAAACTCCACTATGGTGAAGACTAAAGAGATGTCGAGGGACACCAGAAACAAAATTGTAGCCCTGCACCAGGCTGGGAAGACTGAATCTGCGATAGGCAAGCAGCTTGGTGTGATGAAATCAACTGTGGGAGCAATAATAAGAAATGGAAGACATACAAGACCACTGATGTCTCCCTTGCTTTCACAAGTTCCCACCCCGTGAGGTCAAAAGGATCACAACAAGAATGGTGAGCAAAAATCCCAGAACCACCTGGGGGAACGTAGTAAATGACCTGCATAGAGCTGGGACCACCGGAACAAAGGCTATCATCAGTAACACACTATGCCGCCAGGGACTCAGATCCTGCAGAGTCAGACGTGTTCCCCTGTTTAAGCCAGTACATGTCCGGGCCCGTCTGAAGTTTGCTAGAGAGCATTTGGATTATCCAGAAGAGTATTGGAAGAATGTCATATGGTCTGATGAAACCAAAGTAGAACTGTTTGGTAGAAACAAAACTCTTCGTGTTTGGAGGAGACAGAATGCTGAGTTGCATCCAAAGAACACCATACCTACTGTGAAGCATGAGGGTGGCAACATCACGCTTTGGGACTGTTTCTCTGCAAAGGGCCAGGACTACTGATCCATGTACATGAAAGAATGAATGGCGCTATGTATCATGAGATTTTGAGTGCAAACCTCCTTCCATCAACAAGGGCATTGAAGATGAAACGTGGCTGGGTTTTTCAGCATGATAGTGAACCCAAGCACAACGCCAGGGCAACGAAGGAGCTGCTTCATAAGAAGCATATGAAGGTCCTGGAGTGGCCTAGCCAGTCTCCAGACCTCAACCCCATAGAAAACCTTTGGAGGGAGTTGAAAGTCCGTGTTGCCCAGCGACAGCCCCAAAACATCACTGCTCTAGAGGAGATCTGCATGGAGGAATGGGCCAATATACCGCCAACAGTGCGTGCCAACCTTGTGAAGACTTACAGAAAACGTCTGACCTCTGTCATTGACAACAAAGGATAGAGAACAAAATATTGAGATGAATTTTTGTTATTGACCAAATACTTATTTTCCACCATAATTTGCAAATATAATCTTCCAAATCATCGCGGGGATTTTCTGGATTTGTTTTCTCATTTTGTCTCTCATAGTTGTGGTCACCTGTGATGTCAGTTACACCATGCTAATTACCTGTGTTGGCCAGATGGGGGGGCTTATTTTCTGCTCCTGTCCCCCCTCCTGCCGCTGATTGCCATCCTCCTTTCTTGATTGATGGGATGACGCCCTCCATCATCATCCTCGTCGCATTTTCAAATCTTGCGCCTGTGCAGTTAGATCGGCCCGCGCAGGCGCAGTTCGCTCTGCAATATTGCGACCAGAGCAGAAAACAGCTGCCCTCGAAAGGAGGACGGCGATCAGCGGCAGGAGGGGGGACCGGAGCAGAAAATGAGCCCGCCCATCTGGCCAACACAGGTCATTAGCATACGTAACAGCCAGGTTTTATAAAGTTATTTTTGGGGTCTGGAAGGGGAGTCAGGGCCAAGGTGCCCGTTCCTACAATGCGGCCCAGGAGCCGCAGAAGGGGAGACTTTTAGCTTAATAGTGAACAATCTGGTGACAGGTTCCCTTTAAGTCTCCTCTCAGTCTCCTTTTGTACAAGCTAAACCTTCCCCGATCCTGTCCGCGTTCCTCGGAGGACATGCTTTGCAGTCCGGTCACCATTCTGGTCGCTCTTCTCTGAATTTGCTCCAAACCACCTCGTATTCTGTTCTAACCTCTTTGTTGCTCTAGGCCACCAGGGATTCAATAACAGCCTATTTATTGCCCCCGCACACCTGTGGAAAAACACTCATCAACATTTCCTGACACCAGATCCCTCCCCCGAGGATCAGGAAAGAGATTTACCAGATCCTGTGCTCCGTAGCCTGACCAAAAGCTTTGGGAAGAATATTGAGGTGGGCAGACATGTATGTTTGTGTGGGCACACATGGCCTGTATGTTTGGGTGGGCACACATGGCCTGTATGTTTGGGTGGGCACACATGAGCTGTATGTTTGGGTGGGCACACATGACCTGTATGTTTGGGTGGGCACACATGGCCTGTATGTTTGGGTGGGCACACATGACCTGTATGTTTGGGTGGGAACACATGACCTGTATGTTTGGGTGGGCACACATGAGCTGTATGTTTGGGTGGGCACACATGACCTGTATGTTTGGGTGGGCACACATGGCCTGTATGTTTGGGTGGGCACACATGAGCTGTATGTTTGGGTGGGCACACATGGCCTGTATGTTTGGGTGGGCACACATGAGCTGTGTGTTTGGGTGGGCACACATGGCCTGTATGTTTGGGTGGGCACACATGGCCTGTATGTTTGGGTGGGCACACATGAGCTGTGTGTTTGGGTGGGCACACATGACCTGTATGTTTGGGTGGGCACACATGGCCTGTATGTTTGGGTGGGCACACATGACCTGTATGTTTTGGGTGGGCACACATGAGCTGTATGTTTGGGTGGGCACACATGGCCTGTATGTTTGGGTGGGCACACATGACCTGTATGTTTGGGTGGGCACACATGGCCTGTATGTTTGGGTGGGCACACATGACCTGTATGTTTGGGTGGGCACACGTGGCCTGTATGTTTGGGTGGGCACACATGACCTGTATGTTTGGGTGGGCACACATGGCCTGTATCTTTGGGTGGGCACACATGACCTGTATGTTTGGGTGGGCACACATGAGCTGTATGTTTGGGTGGGCACACATGGCCTGTATGTTTGGGTGGGCACACATGACCTGTATGTTTGGGTGGGCACACGTGACCTGTATGGTTGGGTGGGCACACATGGCTTGTATGTTTGGGTGGGCACACATGACCTGTATGCTTCGGTGGGCACAGATGACCTGTATGGTTGGGTGGGCACACATGGCCTGTATGTTTGGGTGGGCACACATGACCTGTATGTTTGGGTGGGCACACATGGCCTGTATGCTTCGGTGGGCACAGATGACCTGTATGTTTGGGTGGTCACACATGGCTTGTATGTTTGGGTGGTCACACGGCCTGTATGTTTGGGTGGGAACACATGGCCTGTATGTTTGGGTGGGCACACATGGCCTGTATGTTTTGGGTGGGCACACATGGCTTGTATGTTTGGGTGGTCACACGGCCTGTATGTTTGGGTGGGAACACATGGCCTGTATGTTTGGGTGGGCACACATGGCCTGTATGTTTGGGTGGGCACACATGGCCTGTATGTTTGGGTGGGCACACATGGCAGGAGCAGAAGTTCTGCAGTCGCGAGTGTCTGTTTCTTTACATAGGTGACCTTCTCTGACCTTTTATCTATAAATGAAATGGAAGCTGAAGGACAGAAGAAGTTCTACGAATAAAATCCCACTTTTATTTCATGTCATCCGGAAGGCGAGATCTCC